>NW_028233311.1:0-9888 GCF_057557595.1 Rhyacophila brunnea
ATGCGCCGAAAAGTCAGCTAACCTAATTTATAATCGATGAAGTTATATTATTTAGCTATTATGCAAAAATTAAAATTAGATACTCTAGCAGTATAAATTATATTGCCTTGTTTTTTGTTCGAACGGATGTTTAACAGCAAGGTTTGTTGCCGCTATGAAGATTTAAAAATTATTTATTAATTATAAGAATAAATTTACTGTTCCATTTACGTTATTTACGGCCATTCTCAATCGTTTTCTTTTGTTTTATCTTTAGAGACGAGAAAATTTTATTCTTCTAATGAAAATATACCATTTAGACCTATTTTCTCGTGGATTTTTAACTAGAAGCAATACAATCTGTGAAATTTAGTAACAAAATAAATGCATAAAATTATAAAAATACCCAATAAGAGTCGAATCAAATGTATATTTCACAGAAATAAATTTCTTTTCGAATGTCTGCAGTCTAATTAAGCAAAAAATAAAATTCTTAAAAATCTGCTTATTTGTTAATCAACTACTATAAATAACCATAGTTATTAAATTATAAAGTTGTTGTGCAATATTCCCAATGGGCTGACCACGTTTAAATAGATAAAATTGATAAAAAGAAACTTAACCTAAAAACAAAAAAAACATGGCTTAAATTATTTATCCCAAGACGCAATTTCGATTTTGATTTATTTCAAATTTTTTGAATTTAACCCAAATAAAATTTTTTTCGGTATTTATAAATATATTCGCAAAATATATTTAACACAATTTTAATTTTCTTATCAAAAAACATCATATAATCTGGCCTGTGATTATCCCTTTATATTTAAGCATGTATTTATTTAAAAAAAAATCGGTTTATTGTAGGCTCTTATATAATCTATGAGTATTTCATTGCTGGATATTTTTAGAACGCTTAGTTCTCATATGTATGCTTTGTTAAAATTTTATTTCAATCCATTATTTTCCTGATGATTATTTAAATTTTTTACTTATTGCCCACTATTGACTTCAATTTGCAGATACTTTATACTTAAAATCAATTTTTAATATTTAATTATTTTATTGTAATATCCAAATCGAATTTAAAGATCTATGAAAGTATATCATATTGGCGCTTGAAATAATTTTTTTTTTATTTAAGGTTGAGTTTCTTCTTTTTATCGATTTTATCTACTGGGACATAATCAGCCCATTAGGAACATCGTACAACACCTCGATACATCTTTTGACACCTTCCCCGATCTATCTTCATCAACTGCTCTTCTTCACTCAAGTGAGATGAGTTCAAGTTTATTGCATAAAATATGTAATAATTAGTGATTAAAATACACTTTATTAGATAATTTTAATTTAATTACTTTCTGCACTTACACTATAGAAAGATAGAACTATTGATCATTATATTCATAATTATCCTAATCTGATTATTTTCACAGAATCCTACAATATAAGTTATCTTCCAAGATATATATATATATGAACTTTTCTGACTCAAAATATTGTAAGTATATGCCGACGGTAAGTTATAAGGTTTATAATCTGATCATACAATCAAAATCACCGCTTTAGGATTTATCTCCATCATGCTACATATAGCTTACATTGGCATTATGGAATGTAGTCCAAGTTGTTTAAGTGACAAAATCAAAGTTCTGTTTACAATAGAAAACTAGTGTTTCATACGTGTAAGCATGCCTACCAGTGCTTGCTGTACCCCTTGCACCTAGGCGTGATTAATTGTCTATTTAGTAATAAAAAACATTCTTGCCCTAGTAAATTTAAGCTATATATTCTTTAAATTAAGATTTTAAGACACTCACACTACTCAACCATTTTCAATTTCTAATTGCCCATATAAAATACCTTATATTGGTAATCCGAATTTCTTTTTATGTGACTTATGACTTTTTCGATAACATTGTATTGTGCTGTGACGCATGATATATTTCTTTTCTACAAATTATTTTGCGAATATTCATTCATAAGTAAATCATATTTTCACAGTTTGAATTTAGAATATATAATAAGTTATCATATAATTTATGTAGAAATATTAATTTTTGCATAAATTGATCTAATATCAATCAAAAAGAAAAAAAAATGCCTAGATTATAAAAAAATATAAAGATTAATTATTGCACAGATAAAAATTCAATAATTTTAGAACTGTTTTTTCATCATGTAAAAGTTTACTTTTTCTCGAGTATAAAATTCTAATTTTTTATGATATATCTGGCAAATTATTTATACAAAAAATCGATTGATTGCTAAAATATTTTGATTTATCCAGGGAATCGTATTTCGAAAACTCGACCCTTGTTTGTATCTTAGGTAATTTATTGAATCACATAATATACAGAGCCATATTTAGAATTCTTTTGTTTTTTTTTGAATATAAATTCGTTATTGATATGAACCACAGGAATCATAGCTTGCGTATATGTAGTAGTAATTCTATCAGTTAGATCTTATCGAATAAATATCGCCCGATATTAAATTAAGATGCAAAAAATAACTTTTTTTAGCTTCAAAAATTATTTTTTATGTAATTATAATTTAGCATGTATTTATCTTTAAAATAATTATAGATTTATAACAATATTTAAAATAATCATATTTCGTGAAAGCAATAAACTAAAGCTCGAAAATAAAATAAGAAACTCTAAACAAAAATATTTCCCAATGCTAAAAAATCGGAGTGATTTTTTTAATGTTAATATATCATTTTTTACAACACTAGAAATCTATAATTATCATAAAAATAAATAAACGCTAAATTATAATTACATAAAAACAAAAACCCGAGATTATTCTGGATCATAAGGAATTTTATGACCAGATAAAAATATTAGACAATTTATTCGATACAAGACTTGCTATTTAATTTTATAATGCGGTTCTATATTTTTTTTCAGCGCCAACTTGCTGAAGCTAGTGAGCAAAATCCCCCATTAAACTAAAATCCAAACGTTAAACGATCAAAATGATTTAATATATAAATTCTAAGATTATAAGGCAAGCTTGGAGACAATTCTTATTTTTTTGATCTCTACAGGCATTCTTAGCGGCTTTTATTTAGCCGGATTAATTTAATAACTAAATTAAATAGAGTATACTAACAACTTTATATTGTTAGCTTTAAAAATAGTAAAATACAGCATAAAATATACAGCCATTTTGTGTTCAAACACGCTAATAAAGCAAAAAAAAACAATTTTTCTCAGGTAAAAAGAAAATAGCATTTAGTTATTTCTGTAATAAAATGTTTCTGTAGGTTTTTAAATAATCTTACTGGTGTTTAAGTAAAAAGAATATTTACTTAGGTAGCTTTTTAGATTTATTGGTTAATTTGATTTTTAGTCTTTTTATAGTTTTTCAAGCAAAACTTTAGATTCCTCTATGTTACAGATTGGGTTGACAATTCTTCCACCTCATTATATTTACAATCTTATTAGATGCCCCTTTTTATTTCCAATCTTATTACTTCAAGTGTCTTCCTCAATCCTATTGTTTATACCTACCCTTCTGCTTCAGTTAGACTTCCCTCTTCCTTAATATTCGACTTATAGTATTTTACAACTAGACCATCCCAATTTATGACATATTTACTTGGAGAATAGCGCCATTCAAAACAAGACTTATCGTTCTAATGTATAAAAATACTTATGATTTTTATTGCTTTGCAAGATACTTGAACACATCACATTTGAGAGAAAAATAGCATTTGATGAATATAGATCAAGCGAAGGTGTCAAAAGATGCATCAAGGGGCTGTGCAATATTCCTAATGGGCTGACTACGTCTCAATAGATGGAATTGATAAAATAAAATTAAACCACAAATAAAAAAATAATTATAGCTTTGTAAATGAATTCAAAGTAGCGATTATCTTATTTTGTAAGCATAATGTATAAATATTTTTCTAGAATAAAAGCGATTTTTTATTTATAATATAATATCAATTTTAGCATTCAAAATCTTGATTATGAAATATTTGAATTATTACGTCAGAAGTTTTAGCATGTGAAAATGCGCCAATGTATACACCACAGATATAAAAGCGTACCATGTGTGAAGTAGCAGAAATTGTGCTGTATTTGTTGTGTTTAATAAAGATAATGCTTAGCCAATTTTTAGAGTAATGTATTTATGAAATAATTAGCCGACCGATTATTAAATATTGATTCTATTTTTTAATCATTAAGAGTAGAATTCTCTAAGTTTATCATCATAAAATCATGATAATCATTTTAATAAAATCTTCACAATAAATGTGTATTATTTTATAATTTTTTGAATTAATATCAAATTATTGCAACCCTTCTGAAGATTCGATGTACTATAAAACCATTATAATTTCAATAATAGTAGCCATATTGGCACATAAGTTCTTTAATATAGCGCATCCAGATTTACTAATTCCGAAAATCGCACCCGTTTTACCATACCTTGGAGTTGCTATTTGCTTCAGTCTTAGTGCAGGCGGAACAATAAAAGGAATGAAATCGATTTCACATGGTGTCTCTGGTGGAAGCATAATATTCCCACGGATAGGATCTAAAAGCATAATAGGAACAGTATTTTGTGAAGCAAACCTTGTTCTCGGAGTTCTTTTTTGTTTTCTTATGATAAATGACTTGCCATATGTTTCAGAGTACGTAGAATCGAAAAAAAGCTTCTTTTACGCAAAATGTTATTTTATGTTGGCTGCAGGATCTATTGTTGGTATTTGTAATTATTGTTCGAGTGTGAGCACTGGAATTATTTGCAGTGCAATATCTTTAATGGATGCTAAGGATCCAACTCTTTTTTCGAAACTTGTTGCTATGGAATTGATTAGTAGCTCCATTGGCCCACTTGGTACAGTTTATGGATTTTTTCTCATGAGAAAATATGCGGCATTTAATCCTAAATAGATTATTCTCTAATGCTTGCATTCAATTCAATCTAAGAATAAAATAGACCAGATCTTAAGTTTTTTGGGAAAACCTTCTATTAGATATCAATAAAAAATTAATACTTCGTTTTGAACTTTAAATTTCGAAAGCTCTTTTACATAACAGGGCTTAACCTTGACCTATCGTAAAATTTCCACAATCACCCTTTGAAATATTATTGTATAGTTGCATTAGAAATATAATTTATAATATGTTCGGTGTAACTAAATGAATTCACGATTATAATTTTCTTGTGTATTTCAATTCTTTTGCATTGAGATATTAATCATGGCAAAATGCAATTTCAAAAAATATTTTTTTTATGTAAAAAATCAAAATTATCGAAATGGCAGCAAAGAAAATGAAAAATTTCGGCTTATAAATTCTGATTGATTTTAAACCCCATATCAATACAAGCATTCTTTAGAAAATTTATTGTGTTAGACACTGTTAATCGTTTATAATAGATTTAATGGTCTATTGGACTTTTAAATGTATATAATTTTTTTAAATCATACATCTTTTTATAAATTGTTTTCTTATCACAGTGACCATTTTTTGAATTATCTATACAAGTTAATAAATTGTTCTTTGAGGCCTTACTTTCTTACAAAATTAAAGTGACAATCAAAGATACTATCCATAATTGAATTGAAGATTTTTTCTGCTGCTAAAATATTTTAAATTGCCAATTATATTCTTTTTTCTTTGATGCTCCATAGTTAGCAACCGACGATGTTTTTTTATTCGGATTTGGAAAATAATCAATTAAAAGAATATTTTTTGAAATATTGATATATATATATTTCGAAAAGAATGAATCTTTGTCTGCATCAAAGGAATGCTCCAAAATCCTCCAGATAGAAAAAAGATTGACACTTATCAAATTAAGATTTATCCATAGAAAATTATTTTTTTATTTATTGATTCTGCTTGATCAGATGCCTGTAATTCCCATTTTTACATAGAAAACATATATTTGTGTGACGAATTGACATTTAATTATATTTTTGCAATTCTACATGCATAAATAATTCTTTTCCTGTATCATATTAAATATAAATAAAACTTCTGCAACATTTTATAGTAAAAAAATAAAACTTCTACAATATTATATCGTATATAAACGATACTTTTAAAATTTTTATTTATTATAAATAATCATTCTGTAATGCCATATCGTGTGTAAATAGCACTAATAAAATGTAATATCCTGTATAAATAGTACTTCAGCAATCTGATATCACATATAAATGATACTTTTGCAATGTTATATCGAATCTTTTTATTGTTTAATGCGTCTATAAAATAAAATAAAATTAGTTTTTATTTTAACTCAAAAAAATATGCATTTTATGAAGTTTTTTTCGGAAAATAAGTTAATCTAATACCTTTTTTTGAATATTATGATCTTTTTATATTATGACGAACGCTTTATGAATTTAATATCAATTTTTGCAGTGTATTATTGCTATTTTATGCTTATTGTTCCCAATATTTTCTCGGAAATAACACAATAATTAAGCTTTAAAGTGTAGAAATTTTGTATTCGGATAATATCATCATAATTTATCATGTTAAATTAAACCTTAGCTGTTAAGACACAACAAAAGAAAAATAAAAAGATCAAGAAATAGTAGATGATTTTCTAAAAAAAACCGAAAAATATGTAACGCCTGAGATTTAAGGCTTATAACTTTGTGCAAAGGAAGTCTAGGTTTTTTTAATTTTCTACAAATACATTTTGAAATGCTAGACTTGCTCAAATTTCACGATAAATATTTTTTAAAATAATACTAGTCTAAAAGTGTTCGCTTTCTAGCACGATTATCGTTAAATCAAATAAAAATATTAAATAAATTTGCGGGTGCTAAAATTACGTAATTACTTGATAAAACATTCGGTGTGTTAGATTAATATGTTTGTATTGATTGCATTGATAAATTATTTCAAGCGTGTCATAGTTGTAGATAAAGCTTTAAAACAGATAATTATTCGTTATCTAATCTGAAACGTGCAAATATATAGAATTCTTATGTGTTTAGATATATATTTAAATGATAATCACACCATCGATCTAAAAAATACTAATTGGATTCATGCTTCCCCATCTAAAGTATTTTAGACGATAAGATTTGTTTTTTAAGTGCATATTACGATACATAAAGTTATCAGACTCTAAACCACAAAAAACCTTTTATGATTCTATTATTAAGCAATAAATGTTTGATATTGGTGGTTAAATCGTTAAAAAGTATTTATGCCTTAAAAAGCTTTTAAAATTATATGACTTCACTCTAGAATTCAAATTTTCAACTATAAAAATATAACGTTTGCATTTTGTTGCAAGAAAAAGGCTGTTATTATTTTATTCTGCAATTTTTTATCATCATAAAAAATAAATGTTATAGATTAAAACACATCTATTGCATTAATACAAAATTTTGGTACATGAAAACCTTTAAAATTATATTTTGGTGGAATTTGTAGCATTCTTCACAGCTTAGACTATTGATGAAAAATTTAGAATTTAATCATCTGATTTCTATAGTAATATGGCCTGCTCGGTGGTAGATCAAATCAATTAAACTAATAAAATGTTTTTATATAATAAGAAATTAAAGAATAATATATTTTTCGAATGAGTATATTAACTTCATATTTTAATCAATTCCAAAAATGTTAAATTTTAATATTTATTGTTATTTTCTAAATAGTTTATAGTCTTATAATATTGAATATAGATGAATTTTCGGGCATTCAAAATCCAGAAATAAAAAAAAATCTATAATTCTAATCATCGAGTAGTGCTGGGATTTTATAAAATACTAAACATGAAGGATTCAAGACAATGAAATTTTCACAACTCTAGTCCAAGGATAAGCGAATTGATGATATTTCTCTTTATTTGCGGAAAAAACAATATAATAAAATCAAATTTCTAATCCTTAGATGACGCTCTAAATGAATACAATACACCAGATTTTAATCTTAAAATGCCATTCTTTTTTTTCACCTATCATGACAATGAGCTTCTAGATTTTATGTAGTTTTAATATATTTATACACTTCTTTTTTTTTTAAAAAACAAAATTCTTTACAGAAAACCAAGTATATTATGTTTTCACTCTAAATATACCATTAAAATTACATCAAGATAATAATATGATTTTTTAATGTTATATTGTATCAATTTTTCCTTAAATTACTAATTACAAATGTTCAAAAATTATTGTGAATTGAATATTTCTTTCTTCGTTTCATTTCTTCTTTCATACTTTGATAGTCAAATTTTATTTATATGTATCGATATATAAACAAATCCCAAATAGTCACGTGTGGAAAACTGTGTATTCTGATTATATTATTTTCTAATTATTCATTAAACTCATAATCACAAATATAAATATAAAGTAAAAACAATTTTAGACTTCATATATAAATTACCATATTTATTGATGAAATTCCAAAAATAAAATATTAATATTAAATTAATAAAAAAATCACACCGAAAAAATATCTATGGGAAAGCTTGCTTGTATATATGGATTCGTGTCTATAGGGATTACTGTTCTCTCAATTCTTCAGCAACCTCTTTTATGCATCATTTTGGGAAGTAAAACATGTTCATTGAAAGAATTATTTAAGTCTTTGATGGAAAAATTCAAAGGTTTAGGCAGAGCCTTTTCAAATATGAAAAATAGACAAAATAATCGTAAAGAGCGGAAAGAATCAAAAAATAATAAAGGAAAAAATAATAAAGAACTAAAAAAGAAAAAAGAAAATAATAAGAAACAACTAGGGGGAGTTCGAAAGGACAGGCGAAAGAAACCAAAAAAAATCAAAGATAAAAATGATATTTGTGATGATAAAAACAAAAACCAAAACAATGACAGAAATAATAACAATAAGGGTTCTAATAATAAATTAGGCCGGGGTAAGAAAGGTCGACGAAAAGGGAAGCGAAACCAAAATGAAATCAACCATAAACAAAATAATAATAATAATAATAATAAACAGGGATGTAGGGATAATTACCAAGATGAAAATGAACGGGGTGGATTGGATGAAATACATGATTTTTCAAACAATCTTAGGGAAATGAATGCTGATTCTATGATTGGGAAAAGCGTAGGGATGAAAAATGTCGATTATATAAGAAGTTTTGCTCAATCCAATCCAGTGCTTAATAATTTATATGGCTCGGGAAGTGCCGTAGGCGCTGGCCTCTTCGAAAGATCGCTTGAAAAAACTGTCGGATCTTTGCTTTTGGGATGATACATAAAACTATAAAATTTAAATGTGTTGAAAAAAATAATGTTTTGGGGAAATATACACAGATATTGGAACAAAAGCCTATTTCCACGATATTGCTTCGTTATAAAATAGTATTAAATCTATTTTTAAAAATAATCTTTATTTCAATCTACTTTTAATACTTTATTTTTGGGTCGAAATTTCGCTGTCGTTTCTAGTGCTTTTTACATCGTTGTTTGTTCAATTCATTTATTTCTATCCATGAAAATAACGTTTCATATATTGATATCTTTTTATGATCAATACAATATAGAACAACGTCCTCTTTTTTACCAATTAACTTACATGTAAACGAATGAGGCCCAATTAGTTTATTTGAAGATTTGTCTTTAAACATTTCAGCAATTCCATTCTGGTCAATTATTTTTAAATATCTATCCCTACTTTCCAAAACAACACCACAGAATTCCACGTAGTTTATCTGCCTATCATAAATGTAATATTTTTGTTGAGTTTTCCTGATATCAAGAACTTGGGAACTGAAAATTTTCTCTGCAAATATTAATTTTATGGTCATAATTTATCACTAAGGGCTTTTCAAAACTTCACAATGTCTTAAAGTTTTGTTACAATAATTACTTAAAATTGTTCTTATTATTAAATTATAATGAAAAATATAGAAAGTATGGCATCTTGGCGAATAAAATTGTTTAAT